>NC_091985.1:73393108-73435356 GCF_044704955.1 Pristiophorus japonicus
GGAGAGAAGGGGGGGAAAGGAGAGAAGGGGGGAAGGGAGAGAAAGGGGGGAAGGAGAGAAGGGGGAAGGGAGAGAAGGGGGGAAGGGAGAGAAGGGGGGGAGGAGAGAAGGGGGGGGAAGGGAGAGAAGGGGGGAAGGAGAGAAGGAGGGGGAAGGGAGAGAAGGGGGGGAAGGAGAGAAGGGGGGGGAAGGGAGAGAAGGGGGCGGGGCGAGGGAGAGAAGGAGGGTGGCGGGGCGAGGGAGAGAAGGGAGAGAGGATTGGGAGGCTGAATGGGCCCAAGACTTTGGGCCCAGCAGCGGATTTACAGGTAGGTGGCCGGGGGTCGGGTTTGGGGGGGTGGGGGAGTGGGAGTCGGGTCGGGGGGCGGGAATCGAGCCGGATCGGGTCTGTGGGCCGGGGGGAGGAGTCGAGTCAGGTCCGGGAGGAAGCAGGAGTTGGACGAGGGAGGTGCAGCCTGATCCACGCAGCCCCAGTGAGGCCATTCGGCCAGGGCTCGGGGCTGCGTGCTTCAGGCCTCTCCCACAGAGTTTTGGGGACCTGGAGCTACTGCACATGCGCGCCCACTGTAGCGCATGTGCAGAGGTCCCGGCACTGTTTTCAGCGCAGGAACCTGGCTCCGCCCCACACAGCTCGTGCTGCGCCACGCCCAGCTCCAGAGGACCTGCAGGGAGCCAGAGAATAGGTAAGTATTTTTCAGGTGCACTTTGTGGCACAAAAAATGGGCGTCCAGGTCAGGGCTGCGCCGTTCTAGGCGCGTCCCGAAACTTGGGTCCATGAAAAGGCTTTGATACCCCTGTGCAACATTGCTAGATCGACAGGTCAGATTTGTAATCTGATAACTCCATAGAGATAAGACTGATGAGTGCATGTTATTCAAATCTTTTAATAGTATGCTCTACTTATTTGGTCAAGATTCCACTGCATTCCAAATCCATCGATAACAATCATCCACAGTGATAATGTATTGAATCTATAGCTATCTATAATTTGGAACCATGGGGTAATTTTCCAAGTGCAGGCTGGCAGCAACGAATCACACCCACCAGCAATGCATATCACAAAATCATGGACATAATGCCCTTGGATATCCACTGGCAGCAAGTTCCCTATCACCAGCATGTGTTCAGAAAATTACCCTCTGTCTACAAAGTAAAATTATGCTGTGTGCTTTTGCTGTTCTTTTAGACATTATTAAAGAAACAGATGGTTAACAATGTGAGAGATATTCAAATAATAATTCTTTATAATTTTACCAGAACAATGCAAGTAGCTTCTGCTCAAATAATCTCAAGGCCCAATTCAAAGAAAGGAACAATTGATTGAAGGCATATTACAAATGTTATTAAAAGCAGATGGAGGAGTGGTGCAACGATAATGACTGGAATGGCTAATTAAGGGATAAGTATTTGCATGTGTGTTTTAGAGGAAAAGGAAAACACCTCTCTTCTTACCCAATCTGGCAGACCCTTCAGTAGAGATGACTCCAGCTGACACGGAAGGAGCCGTGTTTGGACGAACTGCCCCCTCTGCTGTGCTCTGTCCATGTTTACTCTCCTGTGAAGGTCCGGGCCCTCCAATACTTCCTTTTCTACTGGGAATAGCTAGCAGTGTTAAACACATCAATCTTTAACTATTTAAAAGGTGAAACATGCGAACATTCTCCTAATAACTAGATGATAGTACTTAGGCCCTCCACATTCAAATTCACCCAGTTTTCTTTTACAGCCTCTCCACGACTGTGTTCCCCTCCTTTAAAGAGTAGTCTTAGTCAGAGTCAGAGTCAATGCCACTCTGCAATCATCTGGCTGGCACTCTGTGTTCTAATACACTGTGCTACTTGGGGTCACCTAAACCACTGATAAGTATTCCTATTTCCTACTTTTTTCTATACTTGGAGATACCAACTTTTGCGGGAAAAACCTGAACTTTGTAGCATTTTAATAGATTACCCGAGCTCTTATATAGCTAGTTATAGAATCCTGCAGTCAAGGTACTTTCTTATCATTGTCTCCAATTTGGATTGTAGGTTGAAATGAATTTTAGTTTGTGTTAGATTCAACTCTTGCATACCAGTCAGTATTATACAAAGCATTTACATTTGAGAAAGCCTTTTCCACATCTTTCCTACACCCCTAGACAGGAGACAAGACAAAGCTTCTTGCCTGATGGGCAATATGACCCCCACCTCTTGTCTCCAACCTCTCTCTCCCTCTATCGTATCCTTACTCCTCTTTCTCTATTTTATCAATAGTGTAATTGACAGTGCTCCTCAGAAGCTTCTTCTTGTTCCTTCCAAGCCAGAAATATTGTATCCTGCACACAAACTTCACCCTGCATGAAAATCTGGATTTACTGAACAGTTTCCTACTTTTACTTACTCTTTCCTGAGACCTAGAAATTGTGAATGAATTACTTCCTCAGTCTCTCCATCTTCCCCCAATATTTTAAAACCCAAGTGTTATTACTTCTTAATTTTTCTTCACTCTTTTCAACCTTAATGGTGGTGTCCTGCATCAAGGACCATGGCCCTCAATCTAGGTTGCCTGGTAATAACAATACTAGCCAAGGTGGTCGCAGGTTGAATTCTGGTCTGTGCTGAGTTAGCTGATCTCAGCAAGGCTGACAGTATGGACACAACTGGCCTCAGTAGAAACATAGAAAATAGGTGCAAGAGTAGGCCATTCAGCCCTTCAAGCCTGCACCACCATTCAATAAGATCATGGCTGATCATTCACCTCAGTACCCCTTTCCTGCTTTCTCTCCATACCCCTTGATCCCTTTAGCTGTTAGGGCCCTATCTAACTCCCTCCTGAGTTGTGAATCTGCAGAATTCTCTGTCCAGGGAAGCAGTTGAGGCTAGCTCATTGAATGTATTCAAATCAGAGATAGATAGATTTTTAACCAATAAGGGAATTAAGGGTTATGGGGAGCGGGCTGGTAAGTGGAGCTGAGTCCACGGCCAGATCAGCCATGATCTTGTTGAGTGGCGGAGCAGGCTCGAGGGACGAGATGGCCTACTCCTGTTCCTAATTCTTATATATATCCAATGAACTGGCATCAACAACCCTCTGCGGTAGGGAATCCAACAGGCTAACAACTCTCTGAGTGAAGAAGTTTCTCATCTCAGTCCTAAATGGCTTACCCCTTATCCTTCGACTATGTCCTCTGGTTCTGCACTTCCCCGACATCGGGAACATTCTTCCTGCAACTAACCTGTCCAGTCCCGTCAGAATTTTATGTTTCTATGAGATCTCCTCTCATCCTTCTAAACTCCAGTGAATACAGGCCCAGTCGATCCAGTCTCTCCTCATATGTCAGTCCTGCCATCCCGGGAATCAGTCTGGTGAACCTTCGCTGCACTCCCTCAATAGCCAGAACATCCTTCCTCAGATTAGGAGACCAAAACTGAACACAATATTCCAGGTGAGGCCTCACCAAGGCCCTATACAACTGCAGTAAGACCTCCCTGCCCCTACACTCAAATCCCCTAGCTATGAAGGCCAACATACCATTTGCCTTCTTCACCGCCTGCTGTACCTGCATGCCAACTTTCAATGACTGGTGTACCATGACACCTAGGTCTTGTTGCACCTCCCCTTTTCCTAATCTGCCGCCATTCAGATAATATTCTGCCTTTGTGTTTTTGCCCCCAAAGTGGATAACCTCACATTTATCCACATTATAGTGCATCTGCCCACTCACCCAACCTGTCCAAGTCACTCTGCAGTCGCTTAGCATCCTCCTTACAGCTCACACCGCCACCCAGCTTAGTGTCATCTGCAAACTTGGATATTACATTCAATTCTTTCATCTAAATCATTAATGTATATTGTAAATAGCTGGGGTCCCAGCACTGTGCCCTGCGGCACCCCACTAGTCACTGCCTGCCATTTTGAAAAGGACCCGTTTATCCCGATTCTCTGCTTCCTGTCTGCCAACCAACTAGTTCTCCATCCACGTTAGTACATTACGCCCAATACTATGTGCTTTAATTTTGCACACCAATCTCTTGTGTGGGACCTTGTCAAAAGCCTTTTGAAAATCCAAATACACCACATCCACTGGTTCTCCCTTGTCCACTCTATTAGTTACATCCTCAAAAAATTCCAGAAGATTTGTCAACCATGATTTCCCTTTCATAAATCCATGCTGACTTGGACCGATCCTGTCACTGCTTTCCAAATGAGCTGCTATTTCATCTTTAATAATTGATTCCAACATTTTCCCCACTACTGATGTCAGGTTAACCAGTCTATAATTACCCGTTTTCTCTCTCCCTCCTTTTTTAAAAAGTGGTGTTACATTAGCTACCCCCCAGTCCATAGGAACTGATCCAGAGTCGATAGACTGTTGGAAAATGATCACCAATGCATCCACTATTTCTAGGGCCACTTCCTTAAGTACTCCGGGATGCAGACTATCAGGCCCCGGGGATTTATCGGCCTTCAATTTCTCCAACACAATTTCCCGCCTAATAAGGATTTCCTTCAGTTCCTCCTTCTCACTCGACCCTCGGTCCCCTAGAATTTCCGGAAGATTATTTGTGTCTTCCTTCGTGAAGACAGAACCAAATTATTTGTTTAATTGGTCTGTCATTTCTTTGTTCCCCATTATAAATTCAGCTGAATCTGACTGCAAGGGACCTACATTTGTCTTCACTAATCTTTTTCTCTTCAGCTATCTATAGAAGCTTTTGCAGTCAGTTTTTATGTTCCCGGCAAGCTTCCTCTCATACTCTATTTTCCCCCTCCTAATTAAACCCTTCGTCTTCCTCTGCTGAATTCTAAATTTCTCCCAGTCCTCAGGTTTGCTGCTTTTTCTGGCCAATTTATTTGCCTCTTCCTTGGATTTAACACCATCCTGAATTTCCCTTGTTAGCCACGGTTGAGCTACCTTCCCAGTTTTATTTTTACTCCAGACAGGGATGTACACTTGCTGAAGTTCATCCATGTGATCTTTTAATGTTTGCCATTGTCTATCCACCGTCAACCCTTTAAGTATCATTTGCCAGTCTATTCTAGCCAATTCACGTCTCATACCATCGAAGTTGCCTTTCCTAAAGTTCAGGACCCTAGTCTCTGAATTAACTGTTTCACTCTCCATCTTAATAAAGAATTCCACCATATTATGGTCACTCTTCCCCAAGGGGCCTCGCACAATAAGATTGCTAATTAGTCTTTTCTCATTACACATCACTCGGTCTGGGATGGCCAGCCCTCTAGTTGGTTCCTTGACATATTGGTCAAGAAAACCATCCCTAATATACTCCAGGAAATCCTCCTCCACCATATTGCTACCAGTTTGGTTAGCCCAATCTATATGTCGATTAAAGTCGTCCATAATAACTGCTGTACCTTTATTGCACGCATCCCTAATTTCTTGTTTGATGCTGTCCCCAACCTCACAGTAGGTTTGGTGGTCTGTACACAACTCCCACTAGCGTTTTCTGTCCTTTGTATTCCGCAGCTCCACCCATACAGATTCCACATCATCCAAGCTAATGTCCTTCCTTACGATTGCGTTAATTTCCTCTTTAACCAGCAGTGCTACCCCACCTCCTTTTCCTTTCTGTCTATCCTTCCTGAATGTTGAATACCCCTGGATGTTGAGTTCCCAGCCTTGGTCACCCTGGAGCCATGTCTCCGTGATGCCAATTATATCATATTCATTAATTGCTGCCTGTGCAATTAATCCGTCCAGAATTAGGGAGGGAAGAATCACCCACAGCTCCAACTCCTGATCATTATCCAATCAACCCTGACGTTGTGTGTGGGTGGTAAGGTGAAGACAGGTTTGGGATCTGCCATGAACTATACCCAGTCAACACCCAGTGTCAAGGCTCACACAAAAAATGGCTAGTTGAACCAAGTATCAAGGTGACTTGCACACAAAGAATCATAATCTAGAAAGGAGTCAGTGACTTGACAAGAAGATGGGAAGGGGAGATAATTAGCCGGAAGAAATATCTCAAACAACTTTATTTAAGCGCTTAATGCAATTCAGCACATCACAATTGTGAAGCACCTAAAATCAGCCTCAGTGTTGCATCTGACCAAATATTCACTGATTGATTGATGGAAGTATTTTATAATCATTAATGTAGCTAAATTATTGGGCCCATCAAGAAGAAAATGTTTTTTTAAAATATAGTCCTGCTCTTCCACAAGCAGATTGCTTGTTTGTCCTATCAAAACTTTGGTAGTGCAATCATATTTCTTCTACTTAAATATAATATAGCTTTCCGATATATCGATAGCATATTGAAAATCGTATGGGTGCTAACACTTCCAATCCACAATTATAATGGAAACTGCCTATGTAAAACTTGTCTAGCTGTAATTGACAGAAGATGGGAGCATGAGGGAGGGAGGGAGAGTGAGCGAGCGAGAAGGGGAGAGAGAAGAGAACTGGGGGAACAGTGGGCAAAACAACTGCACGGGGAGGGGAGGAAAAGTTGGTCTCTGGGAAAACAAGCAACAGAGGGGAGGAGGCAGCAGGAGTGGAAAAGGTTGAGGTTTAAGGGAGCTGGAGGGGATGATAAGATGACTAATGAGCTGGAAAATTTAGCCAGCTATGGGGGGGGGGGGGGGGAGGGAAAGAGATAGAAATTATAACCAAAGATGAGGGGTGAGAGACAATGAAAAATGAAATCATGGAGGGAAGGGATGGTTGAGGGGGGGGAAGCAGGAAGATGAAGCCAACAAGGGCTGAGGGCAGGAAACAAGCAGTTGACAAGGGGATGGGGGAAAAAGGCAGGAAGTTGCAGTCAGCGAGGTTGGAAGCTGCAATCAGTGTGATGCTGTAGAGGGGCAGCAGAATAGAGAAACATCAAGAATGGCATTTGTGGAAGCAAAATTAGGCAGCACCAAGAGCCAGCCAGTTTAGAACTGTAAAATGAGGATACTGGATTGGGGTGGGGGAAAGAGGAGTGGCTAGGCTGACTTTTGGTGTCAGCAACAACAGGACCTATTGGAGACAACAGATTAAGGAAGCAGCCCCCGGGGGGGGTGGGAGGTGGCAGTGGACTAGCAGATCCAGCGGGGACAGGAAATATGATGCTAGGACGAAAGACGGTCAGCAGTGTAGGGAAGACGGTGTACAAGGCGGCTGTAAGGGGCAAGTTTTTTAAAAATTCAATATATCTGCAGATGTTTATACTTACCTCCTTCGTTTCTCTACAGCAACATAATTGCTGGTTGAAATAATATTCTCAAAAGCTTAAACTGCTCCACAGTGACATTCAGTGGTCAGAGACAGTAACGTCATGCAGATTTGACCAGTTTCTTGTTTAACTAACACTCAGTGTACAGTATATCAGCGATTGTTTTAGCAGCTAATGTTGTATGATATTAACATTGAAATCTTCTATCACATCGCCACCTACAGGTAGAACAAGTATTGCTTGTAAATTTTGAAACTTTTATAATGGATTTTGCCATGAATAGAGGCTGACAAATGACTTTTCAATGTAATTTTAAAATTGAATGTTTGGAACCAATTATTTTTCTTGTCAGTAGGAAACCCTTGGCATTATTGCCAAATTAAGTTAATTTAAGGGTTAAGTCATGGCAGGAGAGCCCAGACCCGTGTTATGCTCCTGTTGTGCTATGTGGGAAGTCAGGGACGCTTCCAGTGTCCGACTGCTGTGTGTGCAGGAAGTGTGTCCAGCTGCAGCTCCTGACAGACTGCATTGCGGCACTGGGATTCACTCTGGAGCATCCGCGATGCTGAGGATGTCGTGAATATATATTTGAGAATATATATTTGAGAAACCTCAATTCTTAACTTCTGAGTATTGAATCGAAACATTGCAGTGTAATCACCTGAGCAGCGGGGATAAAAGGAGCGGGGACCCGAGGCCCGAGATCACAGCGAGAGCGGGAGATCGAGGCCGAGGGTAAAACAAAGAAGTAAAAAGAAATCGAACTGTGACATCACAGCCAAGCGGATAAGTGACTGGCTGGTGGATTGGTGAGTATTTTATATTTTTCTTTTTCTTATCAGTAGGAAACCCTTGGCATTGTTGCCAAATTAAGTTAATTTAAGGGTTAAGTCATGGCAGGCGAGCCCAGACCCGTGTTATGCTCCTGTTGTGCTATGTGGGAAGTCAGGGACGCTTCCAGTGTCCCTGACTGCTGTGTGTGCAGGAAGTGTGTCCAGCTGCAGCTCCTGACAGACCGCATTGCGGCACTGGGCTGCGCATGGATTCACTCTGGAGCATCTGCGATGCTGAGGATGTCGTGAATAGCACGTTTAGTGAGTTGGTCACACCGCAGGTAAAGGTTACGCAGCCAGATAGGGAATGGGTGAACAATGGAAGGTAGTGCAAGGGTCCCCTGAAGTCATCTCCCTCCAAAACAGATATAGCATCTTGGGTATTGTTGGGGGAGATGGCTCAACAGGGGAAGACAGCAGCAGCCAAGTCCATGGCACCAGGAGTGGCTCTGCTGCGCAGGAAAAAAAGAGTGGGAGAGCTATAGTGATAGGGAATTCTATTGCAAGGGGAACAGATGGGCGTTTCTGCGGCCACAATCGAGACTCCAGGATGGTATGTTGCCTCCCTGGTGCAAGGGTCAAGGATGTCTCGGAGCAGCTGCAACGCATTCTGGAGGGGGAGGGTGAACAGCCAGTTGTCGTGATATATATAGGTAAAAAACGGGATGAGGTCCGACGAGACGAATTTAGGGAGCTAGGAGTTAAATTAAAAAGTAAGACCTCAAAGATAGTAAATCTCAGGATTGCTACCAGTGCCACGTGCTAGTCAGAGTAGAAATTGCAGGATAGCTCAGATGAATACGTGGCTTGAGGAATGGTCCGAGGGGGAGGGATTCAAATTCCTGGGACATTGGAACCGGTTCTGGGGGAGGTGGGACCAGTACAAACCGAACGGTCTGCACCTGGGCAGGACCGGAACCAATGTCCTAGGCGGAGTGTTTGCTAGTGCTATTTTGGTGGGTTTAAACTAAAATGGCAGGGAGATGGGAATCTATGCAGGGAGGCAGAAGCAAAAGGTAGGAAGGAGAAAAGCAAGAGTGAAGGGCAGAGAAATCAAGGGCAAAAATCAAAAAGGGCCACATTACAACATAATTCTAAAAGGACAGAGAGTGTTTAAAAAAACAAGCCTGAGGGCTGAGTCTCAATGCGAGGAGCATTCGTAATAAAGTGGATGAATTGACTGCGCAGATAGCTGTTAACGGATATGATGTCATTGGGATTACGGAGACATGGCTCCAAGGTAACCAAGGCTGGGAACTCAACATCCAGGGGTATTCAATATTCAGGAAGGACAGACAGATGGCGGGAAAAGGAGGTGGGGTAGCGTTACTGCTTAAAGAGGAGATTAACGCAATAGTAAGGAAGGAGATTAGCATGGATGATGTGGAATCTACATGGGTAGAGCTGCGAAACACCAAAGGACAGAAAACCTTAATGAGAGTTGAGTACAGATCACCAAACAGTAGTAGGGAGGTTGGGGACAGCATCAAACAGGAAATTAGGGATGCGTGCAATAAGGGTACAGCAGTTATCATGGGTGACTTTAATCTACATATTGATTGGACTAACCAAACTGGTAGCAATACTGTGGAGGAGGATTTCCTGCAGTGTATAAGGTACGGTTTTCTAGACCAATATGTCGAGGAACCAACTTGAGAGCAGGCCATCCTAGACTGGGTCTTGTGTAACGAGAGAGGATTAATTAGCAATCTGGTCGTGCGGGGCCCCTTGTGGAAGAATGACCATAATATGGTAAAATTCTTCATTAAGATGGAGAGTGACACAGTTAATTCAGAGACTACGGTCCTGAACTTAAAGAAAGGAAACTTCGACAGTATGAGACGCGAATTGGCTAGGATAGACTGGAGAATGATACTTAAAGGGTTGCCGGTGGATAGGCAATGGCAGACATTTAAATATCACATAGATGAACTACAACAATTGTATAACCCTGTGTGGCGCAAGAATAAAAAAGAGAAGTTGGCTTAACCGTGGCTAACAAGGGAAATTATGGAAAGTGTTTAGTCCAAGGAAGAGGCGTATAAATTGGCCAGAAAATGCAGCAAACCTGAGGACTGGGAGAAATTTAGAATTCAGCAGAGGACTAAGAGTTTAATTAGGAGGGGGAAAATAGAGTATGAGAGTAAGCTTGCAGGGAACATAAAAACTGACTGCAAAAGCTTCTAGATATGTTAAGAGAAAAAGATCACTGAAGACTAATGTAGGTCCCTTGCAGTCAGAATCAGGTGAATTCATAATGGGGAACAAGGAAATGGCAGACCAATTGAACAAATACTTTGGTTGTGTCTTCACTAAGGAAGGCACGAACAGCCATCTGAAATTACTAGTGGACTGAGGGTCTAGCGAGAAGGGGGAACGGAGGGAAATCCTTATTAGTCAGGAAATGGTGTTGGGGAAATTGAAGAGACTGGAGGCCGATAAATCCCCAGAGCCTGATAGTCTGCATCCCAGAGTACTTAAGGAAGTGGCCCTAGAAATAGTAGATGCATTGGTGGTCATTTTCCAACATTCCATGGACTCTGGTTCAGTTCCTATGGATTGGAGGGTAGCTACTGTAACCCCACTTTTTAAAAAAGGATGGAGAGAGAAAACAGGACATTATAGACCGGTTAGCCTGACATCGGTGGTGGGGAAAATGCTGGAATCAATTATTAAAGATGTAATAGCAGCGCATTTGGAAAGCAGTGACAGGATCGGTCCAAGTCAGCATGGATTTATGAAAGGGAAATCATGCTTGACAAATCAAGTTTCTTGAGGATGTAACTAGTAGAGTGGATAAGGGAGATCCAGTGGATGTGGTGTATTTGGACTTTCAAAAGGCTTTTGACAAGGTCCCACACAGGAGATTAGTGTGCAAAATTAAGGCACATGGTATTGGGGGTAATGTATTGACGTGGATAGACAACTGGTCGGCAGACAGTAAGCAGATAGTCGGGATAAACGGGTCCTTTTCAGGCAGTAACTAGTGGGGTGCCTCAGGGTTCAGTGCTGGGAGCCCAGCTATTTACAATATACATTAATGATTTAGACGAAGGAATTGAATGTAATATCTCCAAGTTTGCAGATGACACTAAGCCTGGTGGCAGTGCGAGCTGCGAGGAGGATGCTCGGAGGCTGCAGGGGGACTTGGACAGGTTAGGTGAATGGGCAAATGTATGGCAGATGGATTATAATGTGGGTAAGTGTGAGGTTATCCACTTTGGTGGCAAAAACAGGAAGGCAGATTATCTGAATGGTGACTGATTAGTAAAAGGGGAGATGCAACGAGACCTGTGTGTCATGGCACATCAGTCATTGACGGTAGGCATGCAGGTACAGCAGACGGTAAAGAAAGCAAATAGCCTTCATAGAGAGGGAATTTGAGTATAGGAGCACGGAGGTCTTACTGCAGTTGTACAGGGCCTTGGTGAGACCACACCTCGAGTATTGTGTGCAGCTTTGGTCTCCTAATCTGAGTAAGTGACGAAGTGCTTGCTATTGAGGGAGTGCAGCAAAGATTCACCAGACTGATTCCCAGGATGGCAGGACTGACATATGAAGAAAGACTGTATCGACTAGGCTTATATTCACTGGAATTTAGAAGAATGAGAGGGGATCTCATAGAAACATGTAAAATTCTGACAGGATTGGACGGGTTAGATGCAAGAAGAATGTTCCCGATGTTAGGGAAGTCCAGAACCAGGGGTCACAGTCTAAGGATAAGGGGTAAGCCATTTAGGACCGAGAAGAGGAGAAACTTCTTCACTCAGAAAATTGTGAACCTGTGGAATTCTCTACCACAGAAAATTGTTGAGGCCAGTTCATTAGATATATTCAAAAGCCAGTTAGATGTGGCCCTTACGGTTAAAGGGATCAGGATTATGGAGAGAAAGCAGGAATGGGGTACTGAAGTTGCATGATCAGCCATGATCATATTGAATAGTGGTGCAGGCTCGAAGGGCTGAATGGTCTACTCTTGCACCTATTTTATATGTTTCTATCACCAAAGATAAAACTGCAGCTGATATAGTGCTCCTATCACAAGTCTCCTGAAATCTTACTAATGAACTATGGATGTAACATGGGGCAATGCTACTGGTGATGGAAATTGTCAGTTTTGTAACCCAGCAGAGTTCCTTAGTTTGACACAAATTGGTCATTAGTGCTAAACATCTGTCACTTCTAAATTTGAACTGGGTAAACTCAAGCTCATTTGGAATTTGCCCACTTTGAATGAATTTAAATGAGATAACCTAAAGTTCAAATCAAGTCTGAATTCAGATTATTCATAACATGCCTCGATTTGATCTAATTCTAGCTCCGACCTTATCCCTATCGACCATTGCGGGAAATGTCTTTCTACTTCAATAACAACTTGCATTTATATAGCACCTTTAACGTAGCAAAACGTCCCAAGGTGCTTCACAAGATCGCTATGAATCAAAATTTGACACCGAGCCACAAAAGGATCAATCAGGACAAATGACAAAAAGCTTGGTCAAAGAGGTCAGTTGTGTGTCTTAAAGGCAGAGAGGTAGAGGGGTTTAGGGAGAGAATTCCAGAGCTTAAGGCCTAGGCAGCTGAAGGCACGGCCGCTAATGGTGCCATGATTAAAATCAGGGATGCACAAGATGCCAGAATTGGAGGAGCGCTGAGATCTCGAAGTCCGGTAGGCCTAGAGGAAGTTAGAGATAGGGAGGGGCAAGGCCATAAAGGTATTTGAAAACAAGGATGAGAATTTTAAAATTGAGATGTTGCCATTCAGTCCTAAATCTAGTTTGTGGCTTTTTAAATCTACACAGTGACGCTTTAGTTGTCAAATGCTAAACACCCATTCAATGTGGCAGAGTTTGAAGCACACTTCAGGTGCTATCTTGTGTTTTTAGTCTGATTGATGTATAAATTGCCTCTCTGTAGCAGTGACTGAACATATGTTAGGGGAAGAGATAAGGGTTTAAAATAATAAGGACAAATGACATGAATACTACATCCTGAGTGACAAAACACATCTCTTTTGGCTAATGCAGAGCAATACTGTGGTGGAGAAATCTGTAACCTAGATTGTGCTGCCTTCCCTACAAAAAGAGTAGACTGTCATCAGAAAAGAGTGAAAGAAGATAAAAACAACCAAATAAAACACAAATAATCGAAAAGGAATTGACTGTTAGTAGCCTGCATATTTGCAAAGTAGCGGTACATTATTCATTATGATGGAAGGCTATTGTGCGTGCCTGGTATGAAGAGAATAGTATTAGCCGAGCCATGGTCGCACACATGGAAACACTCAGTTCCAGCTTAAAATAAAAACAGATGTACCTGGAGGTGGCAGATAGCCGTGGAAAAGAACACTGCCGCACGACGACCTCTCAAGTTCTTCACACAGCAACAGGCGGCGAACTAAGTAGATAAAAAATTATATATAAAGAAAATGGTCCCATATATCATTTACCTTTTCAGGCATCAATCACTTCAAAGTAAAAGCTCATGTTGCACACTTCTAACATTTAAAATACCTCGAAGATTCTCTTTCATTTAACACAAGCTGCAGCATTGGCCAGTAACGACGTGGATGGCCCAAATCAAATACAAAATTATGCTTCTCAATCTCTCATCCAAAAAAAACCCAAGGAAGGGAAAGATAATAATTCCTATTTAAATTTAATTTAAACAAAAATTAAATTTGTATTTAAAGTAGAGCCCAGAACCCTTACTTTTAACAACTCAAAACCAAAAAGCCCAATACTAATCAGGTTAAAACTGGAAAAATAGAGTAGAGGTTTATTTTCTTACAATAGAAGTTTTATGAATGGACTCAATTCCATGGATAACCATTGAGTGTTGGTAGAAAGGTTAATGAAATTTAGAAAGCACTCGTTATTTGTTGAAAAGAAAATTACAGCTTTTAAAATTAAGAAACTAAGGTGAAGGACCAAGATCATACTGGAGGACAACAGGATTGAGAGAGAGAAAACAAGCAAAATCGTGAAGCAAGTGATTAAGTGACCTTATATTTAGACTGTAGAAGGAACTAAAGATGGAGAGGAATAAAGAGTTCCAAAATTGTGGAGGTTTGAGGTCCTGGTGAGATTGGTGAGCTGATTTTAACAGTTAATGTTGCACTTGGACTTTAGAAGGTGCAACAGGGGAAAGATTGTAGAGATTGAACACTAGAGATGAAATTGGGACCATGCTCAGCAGTTGACAAGCTTTTCTTGTATCCTGTCCAAATGTGTCAGAAGTGCTAGAACTGCCTCTCCAGATATGGGAGCAGTATCCAAGTTTTAATGGACTTGGGTTTTATAGCAAGTTAAGAACAGTTGTCGGAAATAGGTGCACCAAAGAGGATCCCAAGGGAGGAAGCTTTAGCTGTGGAAACATAGAAACATAGAAAATAGGTGCAGGAGTAGGCCATTCGGCCCTTCTAGCCTGCACCGCCATTCAATGAGTTCATGGCTGAACATTCAACTTCAGTACCCCATTCCTGCTTTCTCACCATACCCCTTGATCCCCCTAGTAGTAAGGACCTCATCTAACTCCTTTTTGAATATATTTAGTGAATTGGCCTCAACAACTTTCTGTGGTAGAGAATTCCACAGGTTCACCACTCTCTGGGTGAAGAAGTTCCTCCGCATCTCGGTCCTAAATGGCTTACCCCTTATCCTTAGACTGTGACCTCTGGTTCTGGACTTCCCCAACATTGGGAACATTCTTCCTGCATCTAACCTGTCTAACCCCGTCAGAATTTTAAACGTTTCTATGAGGTCCCCTCTCATTCTTCTGAACTCCAGTGAATACAAGCCCAGTTGATCCAGTCTTTCTTGATAGGTCAGTCCCGCCATCCCGGGAATCAGTCTGGTGAACCTTCGCTGCACTCCCTCAATAGCAAGAATGTCCTTCCTCAGGTTAGGAGACCAAAACTGTACACAATACTCCAGGTGTGGCCTCACCAATGCCCTGTACAACTGTAGCAACACCTCCCTGCCCCTGTACTCAAATCCCCTTGCTATGAAGGCCAACATGCCATTTGCTTTCTTAACCGCCTGCTGCACCTGCATGCCAACCTTCAATGACTGATGTACCATGATACCCAGGTCTCTTTGCACCTCCCCTTTTCCTAATCTGTCACCATTCAGATAATAGTCTGTCTCTGTTTTTACCACCAAAGTGGATAACCTCACATTTATCCACATTATACTTCATCTGCCATGCATTTGCCCACTCACCTAACCTATCCAAGTCGCTCTGCAGCCTCACAGCATCCTCCTCGCAGCTCACACTGCCACCCAACTTAGTGTCATCCGCAAATTTGGAGATACTACATTTAATTCCCTCATCTAAATCATTAATGTACAGTGTAAACAGCTGGGGCTGATAGTGATAGTGATAGAGAAGTGATAGTGAGGACAAGAACATCCGTAAATGAAGAATGAATAAGGCCAGAGCCAACAAAGGTACAAGTGGCAGCTACAACTGGAAAGTAATATATTCAAACCTAACTTTGTAAATATGGTTACATTTTTAAATAATTTTTTACATCATTTTACATTTCACCTATGGTACGAACAGACTATGCCTTGGAGAACAATTGAATGACATCATACTCCACTTGTGAACAAGACTGTCATAACATAAAAGACTTAGATCATTTGAGGAACATTCATAGTGGATCTGAACCATTCTGCACAAGCAGGAATTGTTAAACAAGACGCACTAAGTATTGCAATAAATGTGCGCACATTCCCATTCATCGAAAAAGTGATGTAATTTTTTTCCCCTTCCACGGCTTTTTTGATTTACACTTGTAGTTTTACATTCTCTGCTAACCATTTTACTATTTGGATTGTACACTGGAATGAACAGCATAAGTTCATCCCATCAAAATGTTAGAGGAATTTTAGTGTAGAGACAAGTACTGGGAATAGTAATTACTTATCCCCTAGATAACCCGAGTGATATTTGTCTTCTGGTTTTCTTCCCTCCTCAGAGTGCTGACTCATTCTGCTGCACAGTTCCACAAGTGCTAGCAGTACTCCAGTACCTTACCCGTGGTCATTCCCTATATTGAAGTCTAGGCAACGAGTGATCACAGACTATTTACCTATGGAGGACATCACCGCCAAACCCAACCTGGCCACACTTTGCAACAGAGATCACTAAACAGCAATTAGGGGTGAGTATCCTGACCGATTTTCTTCCCTCCATTTCCCCACCCCCCAGACTATGGTCACTGAGTTTGATTACAGTGCCCAGCTGAGAGCAAGTAATTTATCAGGCCTGCCCACTTTGTATGGCTCAGTACTATACTAGGTGGTACATTTATACACCGAGTTACTGGGATGCACTCCAAGTGAATATTTAAGCTCCTCCATTTCAGTGGCCCAACACATAAAAAACAATGGAGATGGTTTCACAAAAAATATATAATTGGTCTGCGAATTGACCAACCCCATGGAATACAATGTTAGGGAGCTGACACACTCCAAGAGCCCATATAATTTTGTCAGACTGAAAGGGATGAATGCAGTTGCATCCCTGTAAAAGGCATTAAACAAATGGAAAATATATATTAATGGGGACTTATTCCTATAATAAAGTTCCTCTTTACTGCGAACAGCAGTTAGTGAATAACAATCACATATCATCTCTACACCATTTGATTTCATTTAAAAATTAACACAATGGGCCCAAGTTTCCACATGATTTGCGCCTGATTTTTAGGAGCAACTGGTGGAGAACGGACTATCTTAGAAATCGCAATTCTCCACATTTTCTTTTCTGCAGTTCTAGTCAGGTAGAACAGTTCTACTTTGGAACAGAATTTTTTCTTCACAAGGGGGCGTGTCCGGCCACTGACGCCTGATTTCAAAGTTTCCACAGTGAAAACGTACTCCAAACTAACTTAGAATGGAGCAAGTGAAGATTTTTGTAGAACTGAAAAAACCTGTTCTACACATTAAAAAATCAGGCGCAGGTTACAAATTAGGCGTCCAGAATGAGGTGGGGGGGGGGGAAGGGAAGTCATTAAATTCTACTATAAATCCTTATTTATACTTCTACAAATATTATACAAATAAATCCAACCTGAATAAACATTTATAAGCAAAGCAAAGATTAAATAAACCATCTTCCTACCTGTGTGAAAGTGCTTCAGCCACGGAGAATGCTGCAGGCGTTCGTTCCAGCAGGGGGTGGGGAAGGAAACAGCCGTTCGTTCCCGCGGAGCGGGAGGGGGGGGGGGGGGGGGGAAAGAGGAGGAGACAGCCGTTCGTTCCCGCGGGGGGTGGGGAAGGAAACAGCCGTTCGTTGGGGAGGAGACAGTGAGAAGGCTGCAAGAAGCCTCAGTGCTGATGGCAATGTGCTTTTATTAAAAAATGTTCAAAAATTAAACAGCTACAAAGAACTACAAAAATGGCCGAGTGCCAATGTTTCCTTCACACTGCGCGTGCGCGAATGCTCCAACGCGCACGCGCAGCGTTGCCGGCAGGAAAAAAACTAATTTAAATGGTACCCTCCTCCTCCCACTTACAAAATCGGCACGAGTGTAGGCTCAGCCCCCCTGGGCACCGCGCCAAACAGACAAGGAGCTGCAAAGCGCTCCAGAATCGCACGTTTTTTTTCCGGCGCCGTTTTAGGCGCGAAAAACGGGCGCCCAGCTCGGAGGGGCGCCCGTTTTTTATCGTGTGGAAACTTGGGCCCATAATCCTGCAAGAAAGGTCTCTTTCACACTCTGCAATAATAGAACAATAATAAATCCTACCTAGAGGAGTAATTCCATAAAATTCAGCTTCATGTCTCAGAACATTGATGTTTACCCCCCTGCAGGATAAGGAAAGTGTATCAGCTACCGTTTTTAATCAATGTCTCTTAATCAACCATTTAACAGTCAAAATCAAAGACAACTTGAAATGATATAGTGTCTTATGTCTTCAGGACTTCCCAAAGCATTTAATGCATTTTTTAAGTCACTATGAAAGCACACATGGCATCCAATATACACAAAGTAAAATTTCATCAACAGCAAATGAGATGAGTAGCTAGTTAAAAATTTTGGTGGCATTGTTTGAGGGAGGAATGTTGGCCAGGACACCGGGAGAATTGACTTTTCTTTGAATAGAATCATGGGATCTTTTATGTCTATCTGAACCACTGGAACAGGTAGACAGCACCTTGGTTTAATGTCTCATCTTAAAAGGCACTTCCTCAATCTGCATTGACTCAGCCTAGATGATGTACTCGTAAGAAAGAAATCCACAATTTATGTTTAAGAATAGTTCAGATTTAACCTTTTTTGTAATTTAAGTTCAGAGTTCACAGTGAAATGTATACTGGTTAAAGCACCGTGAACATAGCTAAGAATTTCACTGGAATTGCCACAAATATACCAAATAACTAAAGTGCATATTTAAAAGATTGTACTTTTTTCCCCCTCCAAATGAAGCTGTCCCCATAGCTACTTATTTAGCCCCATTCCCCCTTCAGAGATTTAAAGGATACTATATTTAACTTATATTTCAATCCTGCAGCATGAGGATTAACATGCTGGATTATGAACAAAGATTAATTTATGACATCATTAGCAAAATTTCCACTGGAATACATCTTAAAAGTAACACTGATTCATAATCTTTTGGTGAATATTGTGCTGATTCATGGCAACAGGTGCTGAGGCTTGGAATATTTTCTCATTGCAGATAACAAGGTCAGAAAACAATCCCATCCTGTGACTTAGATGTAGAATGAAGCTCCCTTTATTATGCTCACCAATTTTTCTTAGTCTTATCAGAATAACACCCTCTAATTGATACATGTTCCATTTCCCACAGAAGCCATCCTTGTACTCTGACTGAGTACATAGGGCTCTTATATAGGTCAAGCAGATGGAGGGACTTTCACCCCATTAGTTTCATCTCGCATTTAACCCAAGCATTGGAAGTGAAAGGCCACTGTTTAACCTACCAAACAATCCAGCTACTTACTTTGAGAAATACTGTTAATTGGACTCACAAGATATTGCAGAAACACACAACATTAAATGTGGCTCGGATAAGTAGCATGAACCATGAGTACTTGTTTCTGGATGGGTCTTTTAAAAAAAAAAAAATCACTTTAAAAATAAGCTCATTTGTAGCTGCTTCTTCATATCCTCAATTTCTCCTGTTAAGCAGTAGGGCATGCATCATTCAGTGATGTTAACCAAGGAGATTACCAAATAAAAACTATCTGCCCAGAGTACAAAAGATTTCCTTTTATCCTTTTGTAGCACTTATTCAAGAGTTACCCTTTCTTTTACTAGTGACATAAAATACAAGATTAGAAGAGGCCATTTTAATTCATTAAGCCCATTGTTTCCACTTGACCAGGTACAATCTGCAATGTTTAGTTTATACCAGTGCTGTCCAATACGTTAGCCACCAGGCACATGTGGCTAATTAGAAATCCAGATGTGGTTAATTGCATTTCTGATTAGTAAATATAAATGAGTAATAGACAGTTGTTGGGTACGTGATCTCAATACTCATTCGCATGGCGTATGCATATGTACATTTAACCTTTTTATGCGTTTGTTGGTAAAATGCTAAGACGAAAAGCACAGTGCACAAGTGTTTTTTGAACACTGAGTGCTTTACTTCTGTAGATACTGAATGTTGATAGATGTTTATGAAGTAAAAGTACACTTGTGAAATACATTTAGCTGTATCGTGTGAGTGTATGAAAACTGTTTTCTACAAAATTTAGTTCATGTGGTTACAACGGTGTCACTGTAGCCACACCTGTGTGTGGTTTGTCTTCAATTTATATTGGATAACACTGGCCCTTTGTTCAAATGGTGTTTGACTTCACAATGTCCTAAGCTACAGGAAATTTAGTGCATTCAGAAGCTAGACTTTTAAGTAGCAGTAGAAGCAGTGATCAAAATGAATGCGATTAATAGGATTATGGATTTTGATATCGGATGCATGTTAATGCATAAAATTATGCTATCAGGAAAAGAAAAATCAAAATGTACATATAACTGCAACTCAAATACCAGCACCAATTCATTGCTTTCCCATGCCAGCATCCATGAATTATTTAGATGGAACTGCAACATTGTATTTATTACAAAAAATAATTCGCTATAATACATTCAGTATTCACACAATTAATTTTGGCCCATAATTTGTGGTCAGCGGCGAAGCAAATGCCGTTTGCCGCTGGGCCCGAAGTAAGCTTCCCACAAAGATCTCGCGATCTGTGGCAAGAACTTCAGGGTTTTCCGATGTGCAAATGAAATCAGTATAAGTTAATGGGGAATCCCTAACGCAAGCTGCTGTGACATCAACAAGCTATCTAAGCGGCCAATTACAACGCAGAATTCTCTCAGACCGAGAACCAGGAAGTGAGTAAACTTTTAAAAAAATGTTAAAGATGGACAAACTTTAAAAAAACATTTTTTTTAAAAATGTCTTCACATTTTTTTTATTAAAATGGATAAATTTGACAATCCACAAAATTAAAATCATTTTTCAGGGCCATAACATTTCTTTAGCAGTCAATACGCTGTTAAAACTCTAGTTACACCTAATCCGAAAGAGTCTAACTTTTAATGGGGTATTTAACAGTGATATTAGAGGTGCGACATCCAAAATCCGGAGTTCCAGAATCCGGAATGTTCCGTGGCAGGGTCATCCGGAAACTACAAAACGTTCCGAAATCCGGACTCCCCCGCCTCGGCCGCCCGACCTCCACTCAGCCTCCGGTGGCCTGACCTACACTATCTACTTCCCTCGGCCCAGGCAAAGATGTTACAAAATTCAGAAATACCCAGATTTCGAACATCACACCTGTACCAAGGAAGGGCCAAAGTTTTCTTCAGTTTCTCTGAGTTCACAGATTACACAATGCCGGCTGCGTAGGGGTACAATGCAGCCAGTGTAATCTGTGAAATACTGATCACAACTTCAGAATTTCCACGTTAGGATGCGCTCGTGCTACATCCTGAAGTTGGGACTTATTGAAGGATATGAGGATTACTGAGGTTATTTCTAAATTATTATACAGTAGAGGAAAATATTACGATCCTACGTGCTAAATAGTAAGTGTTGCAATATGTAGGTGTTAGTCTGTTTCGGAATTTCAGACTATGTCGCTATGGGTGGGCCCCTTGGTGCAATATGTGCTAAAAATGCTAAAAGTGAACTAAAGTTAGTGCTCAAGGGGTTAAACTCTCAACACAGCAGAGCTAGTATTTTAGATTTCAGATAAGATATCTGAGCCTGCAGTCTGGGGACAATGAAAGATACTGTGACAGTCCAGGGAGTGTTCACACTCATTGCTCCTATAAAAACTCTACTCATTTGAACTTAGCAGGGATCGTCCAATAAGGGAGTGACTGAAGTCATTGAACCAAATTCGTAACAGACGTATTTTACAGCTGACAGAAACAGTAAGCAATATCGTTCCTGGGGCTTATTGAAGGGTGTGAGGATTACTGAGGTTAGGGTCTATGACTATGCAGCCTCTGCACTGGAATAAAGTAACAGATTAAATGTATCCACCAATCTCTCAATATCTTAAACTGGAGATAATAAAATATAGATGTATTCTTTAAGATAATAGAACAAATAACAGCCACCATCTTGTTGAGTTCTAACAATGTTCCCAAGTTAAATGAGTTTGTCATTCTGTCCTATTAACCATCTCTCAGACAGAAATACGAATGATCATTGTGGAAAATGGAAATGTTACATTAGTCCAGTAGTGAATGTGTTGAGGCACATTTTTAAATAAATATAGGGTACCTTTCACTATGTTTTACTCCTGCTGTACCTAACCTGGGAGCAGAGATTAGTAAATTTGCAACCATATCCATGAAAAGACAGAGGCTCTGTTAGAAACTAAGGATGCCTAAAAATGTATAAGACTGATACAAATGTATTTAAATTGTTGTTTTGGACTGGATACAAGGGGCCCAAGTTTCGGCCTCAGTTGCTCCTGATTTTTTGAGAAGGGAGGGAGGTGAGAGAAGGAAGGGAGGGAGGGGGGGTGAGAGAAGGGAGGGAGGGAGGGAGGGGGGGTGAGAGAAGGGAGGGAGGGAGGGGGGTGAGAGAAGGGTGGGAGGGAGGGGGGTGAGAGAAGGGTGGGAGGGAGGGGGGTGAGAGAAGGGAGGGGGATGAGAGAAGGGAGGGGGATGAGAGAAGGGAGGGAGGGAGGGGGGTGAGAGAAGGGAGGGAGGGAGGGGGGTGAGAGAAGGGAGGGAGGGGGGTGAGAGGAGGGAGGGAGGGGGGTGAGAGAAGGGAGAGAAGGGAGGGAGGGAGGGGGGTGAGAGAAGGGAGGGAGGGAGGGAGGGGGGTGAGAGAAGGGAGGGAGGGAGGGAGGGGGGTGAGAGAAGGGAGGGAGGGAGGGGGGTGAGAGAAGGGAGGGAGGGAGGGGGGTGAGAGAAGGGAGGGAGGGAGGGGGGGTGAGAGAAGGGAGGGAGGGAGGGGGGGTGAGAGAAGGGAGGGAGGGAGGGGGGGTGAGAGGGAGGGGGGTGAGAGAAGGGAGGGAGGGAGGGGGGTGAGAGAAGGGAGGGAGGGAGGGGGGTGAGAGAAGGGAGGGAGGGAGGGGGGTGAGAGAAGGGAGGGAGGGAGGGGGGTGAGAGAAGGGAGGGAGGGAGGGGGGTGAGAGAAGGGAGGGGGATGAGAGAAGGGAGGGAGGGAGGGGGATGAGAGAAGGGAGGGAGGGAGGGGGGTGAGAGAAGGGAGGGAGGGAGGGGGGTGAGAGAAGGGAGGGAGGGAGGGGGGTGAGAGAAGGGAGGGAGGGAGGGGGGTGAGAGAAGGGAGAGAAGGGAGGGAGGGAGGGGGGTGAGAGAAGGGAGAGAAGGGAGGGAGGGAGGGGGGTGAGAGAAGGGAGGGAGGGAGGGAGGGGGGTGAGAGAAGGGAGGGAGGGAGGGAGGGGGGGTGAGAGAAGGGAGGGAGGGAGGGAGGGGGGGTGAGAGAAGGGAGGGAGGGGAAGGGAAGGGGGGGAAGAGAAGGGGGGGAAGAGAGAGAGAGAGAGAGAGAGAGAGAGAGAGAGAGAGAGAGAGAGAGAGAGAGAGGAGAGAGAGAGAGAGAGAGAGAAAGGAGAGGGAGGCTGAACGGGCCGGGCCCGGCCGGGCCCAAGACTTCGAGCTTAGACTTACCGGATTGACAGGTAGGCGGCGTCGGGTCCGGGGGGGTCTGGAGTTTCGGATCGGTCGGGGGGCGGGGAGGAGGAGAGAGAGATCGATCGGTCGGGAGCGGGAGTCAAGTTGGGTCGAGTCGGGTCCGGGGGAGCGGGAGTCGAGTCGGGTCCGGAGGAAGTAGGAGCTGGGCGTGGGAGGAGCCTAATTCACGCAGCCCCAGTGAGGCCATTGGGCCAGGGCTAGGGGTTGCGTGCTTCGGGCCCCTCCCACACAGTTTTGGGCGCCTGGAGGTACTGCACATGCGCGCCCACTGTAGCACGCATGTGCAGAGGTCCCGGCACTGTTTTCAGCGCAGGGACCTGGCTCCACCCCCTACAGCTCGTGCTGCGCCGCGCCAAGGGCCAGAGGATCAGCAGGGAGCCGGAGAATCTGGAAGTTTTTTTTAGGCGCACTTTGTGGTGCGAAAAACGGGCGTCCAGGTCGGGGCCGCGCCGTTCTAGGCACAGCCCGAAACTTGGGCCCAAGGTGTCTGCCTAGGATGGTAGAAAAATGCTTAGAAACGCTCATTATCTGTGGTTTTCAAGTAAAAGCTTCAGTTTGTTTCTGTACCTTAAGACAATTTGTATGGAATGGTTTAGAATCGAAGGATGGTTGTAGCAATTAGTGTAAACACAGTCATTTTGCTATGTCTTAAAGACTGGTTGAGGTGACAAAGTTCTGGTTTGCACTTCATAGTTCAAAGGATAGAGAACTAGGTTTTGCATTGAGGGAATAGGGACAAGATAGATGAACTATTTTCCAAGGAAGAAACCCTGGGTTAGTATAAACAGAGAAAACATATAGTCAAAATAGTAAGACATCTTTAGAGCGAGCTTTGTTTCAAGAATCAAGACAAAGAACTAGAAGTCTTATTGGGTATTAAGTTTTATGGGGAACCTCGATAGGTCAAAAGGTGTTGTCAAAATGCAGGTTCGCCAGAATTAGCTGTAAAGAGGTAATTTCTAACAGCTCCCATACAAGTTTCAGAACATGTGTCACAGTCAAATATGCACTTGAATGTGCCAAAGGTATTTAAAAAAAGGCACTAATTTCCTGGTTTTTTTCTGACCCAGTGCCTGAAGTTTACAAATATCTAGTAAGCCACAAGATCTCTTAAACTGAATGACCCAAGGACCTTATTTAGATAATTTATCCACAGGGAGTACCTGAGCAGTGGAGGACTCCAGTGTCGCATGACACAACCGTGCCCAAAACTACCCAAGCATAAAACCACAGGAGTTTAGCTGACAAATGTATTATGTATTGAATCATATGCTTATATTAAGGAGTTAGCTCCAGCCAATCCTTCAAAAAAAAATGTAATCACAGTACATACTTCTCATTATTATAAAATGTAGATTGTGTGCATTGAAATAGTAAACACTAAATTTGGTTCATTCTACTGCGCACATGACGACTAATTAGTTTACATCTGATCCTACAAACCGGCTCAAGGGATTCCTATGGCGAAGGCTTGACTGAGCTTAAAACAATTCAGATTCATTTCTTTGGAAGGGAGAGAGAATAAAACTGCAATATTTAAGATTCTGAATCCTGGTTAGGCCAGAAGCCAACTGCCTGATTACATTCACAAGACAGTCTGAGGTCTGTACTCCATAGAAATCCTGAAAGAAACTTATATAGCCTCAATTTGCTTTATGAAATTAATATTCTAGATTTGTTTTATTAGACGTTCTGTAGGTACCAGTGCAAAGACCACAGGGAGGGGGGGGGGGGGGGGAGGGGAAATCTCTATTTGTATGGAAATCATAAACATGGTCTCTATACTCAGTGAAAGAATGTAAATCTTACCACATGTAAACAAACATATTCAATGTGCTGAGGTCTGACTGGAATTCATTTTAACAAGTGAATTTTTGAAGGAGGGAGAAAAAATAAAGTACATTGTGTAATCCTGTTGGGATTAGTTGGATTGATGTTGACTGTTATAACTGTGAAAACAAAAGTTTTTCCTTACCTTAAATCTAACTCCTTTGTTCGAAGAAAATTTAGAATTGGTGCAAATGCTGTGGGATCTCGGTCAATAAATATCTATGGGGGAGAGCATATATATTTTAATAGCAATGAAAGACAATTGTTTTAAATATTTAATGTGACACTGATAGCTCATGCAGGCATATCTACTATATATATTACTTTAAGCATAATGTTGCACAGTGACCATAAAATGGCTATGATAAAGTAAAGGATTTTTCCGCTTCAAAGCTTTAGATGATACTTTTGAATCCCTCGAAGATAAACACTGGACAAGAACAAATATTCTGTAAATGCCTCTATTTGACATAAGTGACTTGATTGCTGATTCATTGACCAATGAGTAAATAACCAAAGACCAAGGGCCAAGAGTTTCCGCTTTGGGCGCAATCGGCGGTCCGGGTGCAAATTACACCCAAGATTTCCTGCAGAGAAATACTACTTTTTCTAGAGTTTACTCAAACCCACTTGTATATTTAATGCCAAATGTAAAATCTGCCATGAACCAGCGCAATCGGACAGATTTTAAAAACACAATTAAAAAATGTTTCAAAATATATTTTTTGATATATTTTGCTGCAGTTTGAGTAGTACAACTGAAAATGGATTTATCACAAAAAATAAGCATTTTTAATTGCAGTATCAATTCTCCCTCCAGCTGTGAGTAACCCAATTTTAAATGACTGAAAATGACTTAACAATAGTTATATTGGGGTATAGTCATCAGTTTCTTAGTATTTTTTTTAAACTCAAAAGCTTTTAAAACATGCCTATTCGTGTCCTTGCGCCCAAAAGAACCTGCTTAATTTTTGGAGCCTTTTCGAAAGCCTGCAAACATGTGCAATTAGCGGAAACTCCCAACGGTGATTAATTCACCCTGGGGGCCAGTTTTGTAGACAGGGCCTGCTTCTAGCGCGATATTTTTTTTAAACTAGCGCAAACGATCGTGGAAACTCAATTTGAGCTGAACGTGATTTGCGCTTAAAATTCCGCGATCTTTTGCGCTGGTTATGTTTATTTCGGGCAAGTTATGCTGAAAAAAAACAACGCAACTGAGCAAAAACTCTTATCACAAGATCTTCACCAGGCAGCTGACAACCAAACAATGACATCCCAATTTTCAATTGCTGGATCAAAAAAAAGACTGAATGGACCCAGTTTGCACTAATCTACACCTCAGACCAAACAGAGATGTTGATTAGTCTGAGGGGTAAATTCTGGTCAATATAAAGTAACAGGTGAACATCAACACCAAATCCCCAGCAGCCCAAAATGTCATTCACCTGTGCCCAGGGTACACCAAAGCAGAAAGCAGATTATCTCCAGGAGTGATCGCGTAAGGTCACTGCTCTCCCCACTCATTGCCATCATCTGAACCACATCTGTTAAATCCTGCACCTCAAGAAAGCGGTCGAGCTCTCCTTCCCACAGGTGTGGCTCGCACCCCACTACTGGGACACGCAGTCTCGGAAGGTGGGGCCCTGGGTGTGTCTCGCTGCACCCCACCACTGGGACCCGCAGCCTCGGAAGGTGGGGCCCTGGGTGTGTCTCGCTGCACCCCACCAGTGGGACCCGCAGCTTCGGATGTTAGGAAACTATGGAATGTCCCACCAACACTCAAACCATTAGTCACGGAAGGAGCTAGCACCTCAATGGGCGGCACCTGCACCACCACCAAAGTCAGTAAAACAGTGGGGGCTTCATCCATATCCTCCCCCCCATGCACTTGGTCTGGAGGGTGGGATTGGAAGATGTTCTCCTCTTCAGGCTCGTCCGAGTCTGAATCATCTTCTGCATTGTCAGGGTTGGCCCCAAGTTCTGCAAAATATAACAGAACACAAACAAATGGTTAGCAGCAGAGCAGCAGGCTGGGTGGCATGTGTAGGCTCACACAGCACAGGCAGCAGGCTGATTTGAAGGACTACGATGAATGATAGCACATTGCATTAACCGAAGCATAGCTGACGGAGATATCCTCAGGACCCGAAGCATGGCTAGCCCACACAGTACTTAACATTTAGCAAAGCCAGACTGTGGAATTTGCAGGACTTACCCTCTCCCTCATGTGGGCCCAGCTTGTGCAGTGGTGGTTGCTTTTTTCCAGGCAGGACCCATCAAAGTAGTGACCCTCTCTTCCAATGGTGTCAGTGGGTGCAGATTTGCCGGGGCTCCTCCTGTTTGAATTCTTTCCCTTTTATTATGTGCCACCCTTCCTCTGCAAAGATGAAAATGCAACTTTTTAAAGAGAGGTGTCTTTCTGCTGGATGGGACATATACAGCTGGTCACATTTACAACTGCAATTCAATTGAATAAATGAAATAATTACTTACACTAACTACTTGACCAAGGTCCTGCCATTTCTTTTTACACTGGCCTCCAGATCTTGTGGTGGTCACCATTGCGCTGTAATCTTCTGCAACTTGGTTCCAGCATTTCTTCATTCCTTTGGGTGGAACTTTTGTGACCTCTGCTGGTGTCCAGCTCCTGCCATCTGTTCTCAATCACAGTAACTAGTGCCTCCAATTCATCCTATGAGAAATTCTTGGTCCTTGCACCGCGTTGCATCTTGTGTTGCTGCAGATCCGATTTTTCCAATGCTCTCACAGCACTCCTTCTCTCTCTCACACACACACACAACTGGCTCTTTAAAAATGGCCGATTGCCAACCCAGAGCTGTACTGCGTATGTGCATCCATTGAAATAACGTTATACATCAGGGAAACTTTGGCAAAATATTTCTGCCGCATTTCTGTCTTGGAAAAATGGGCATAACTCTGGCAATACGCCAGAAAACCGGCTTGGGCAAAATTGAGCCCAAACAATGAGCTTTTACAGAAGATGCTGCAAAGGTCAAAAACTAATACTACATTTTCTGTACCACATCCTTCAATACCTAAAAGTTAGATTATTTCCCTTTTTCAGGCTCTAATTAAGTCTGTACTTTGCACATACGTATTCTGATTTGCTTTTTCTTCGAAGTGGTTAGCATTGCATTATAGGCACATGGCCACACAAAGGTGTTATGTAATGATGTTAAAACTATTTTGGCTGTCATTCACTGTGTAGTAGTACTGCAAGTCTGCTCCCCCCAGCACAAATCTCTTTATCTGTGTTTGTCCTTAGAATTTACAATAACTTCTGGCAGAAGCAAAATTCTTGATTTGCAGTCAATTTCTTAAAGATTCTAAGGGAGCATACGACACACCCCACACAGCTTAGTTCCTCTCTTCTTCAAACGCCGTCCCCCCCCGCCACCAACCCAATATGGAATTAATTTTTTACAAGCCTGACTATTCCTCCGCTTTTGTTATATTAATTTAGAAAACCTCTGCTTTTAGATTATTTTAGAAAACCAGACTTGAAGGGGAAATCTGACAAAATTTAGGTTTCAATCTTTGACGGTATAAATACAATTTTTCAACAGAAACACCAAAGATAAGCTGCTTTGTTTTCTTTTAATAGACGAATAATGATGTCAAAGCATTGGAGAAGGTACAGAGGACGTTTGCCAGGATGATACTAGGGATGAAAGGCTTCAGTTATGTGGAGAGATTGGAGAAGCTGGGATTGTTCTCCTTAGAGACCTAATACAGGTATTCAAAATTATGAGGGGTTTGATAGAGCAAGTAGGGCAAAACTGTTTACTTCGGGGTTGGCAACCAGAGGTCATAGATTTAAAATAATTGGCAAAAGAACTAGAGAGGAAATGAAGAGATATTTGCTTGCATAGAGTGTTGTCAACAAGACCTGGAACACACTACCTGAAAGGGTGGTGAAATCAGATTCTATAGGACCTTTCGAAAGGCAGTTCGACATATACTTGAAGAGAACTTGCAGGTTTTGGGGGGAAAAGCTGGGGTGTGGGACTAAATTGCACAGCTCTTTCAAAGATCCTGCACGACAGGCCGAATGGCCTCCTCCTGTGTTGTATGATTCCATGATGCAAGAAATTTGTTTCTTTGCCAGAACTAATTTCAAAAGGTGATGCTGAAACACTACCATTTTACCACCAGATGGCATTATAGGCCACAGTATATTGCTGCAATAGAGTGTTGTAATAAGGATGTCGCATCATCACAGGAAAGGTTGCATTTTTTTGCCCAGCTAAAAATCAGACAGGAGTGCTGTTCTGGACAAGGATTACAGCTTATGCAAGAGGAAGTTATTGCATTTAAAAAGGCACATGTGCACATACTTTTTTTAAAAAATGTGTAGCAATCAAAACTAGAATGTTACTGCCCCATCGTCATAAACATATTTAATTGCTGTGGAATGCTACACATCCAACCACCAACTATTTCTGACCACAGGACTAATAGTATTACCCTTGCATATCACAGCACAATATTATCCATTGTATGCATTAGCAGAAGATAGTTAGCATGAGATAATTCAGAATGTTATTTAATCCTTTGCTAACAAAAATATCATAAGTTTGGTTATCTGACCCAGTCACATCTTCACGTGGTATTTAAAAAACTCAAGAGGGAAAAAAAAGGCAACACCCAATCAGCACCTTCGACTGGAGCGTTTTTCTAAAGTTTTTGAGTTAGCTACTGAAAATATTGAACGCCCCAGCACATCATACTAATCATTCCAGATTGTAGTGAAGCACCTGGATAGTCGTTCCCACTGGGAGTGCAAGGCTGTTTCGACATCAACGTATCCAACTTACCAATTCAAAACAATCTTCTCTAGCATAAGCAAAAGAAGTAATTGATCACTGTGGAGTATTTATCTCACCACAAGCTTCAGCATTGGAGCTTTTGAAAAACTACTCAGCAGGATGTGGTGTTTAACAATTTCTATGCCAATTAGACAGCATAGCTACCTATAAATGTGTCAACCTTAACAACTTGTATTTATATAGCTTCTTTATCGTAGTAAAACATCCCAAGGTGCTTCACAGGAGTGTTACAAGACAAAAATTTGACACTGAGCCACATAAGGAGAAATTACAGCAGATGACCAAAAGCTTGGTCAAAAAGGTAGATATTAAAGAGCGCCTTGGAGGAGGAAAGAGAGGTATAGAGATGGAGTTGTTTAGGGAAGAATTCCAGAGCTTAGGGCCCTGGCCACTAAAGGCACAGCCACCAATTTGAGCAATTATAATCAGGGATGCTCACGAGGGCAGAATTAAAAGAGCACAAATATCTCGGGGTGGGGGGTGGGGGGAAAAGGGGTTGTGGCGGTGGAGGAGATTAGAGTTAGGGAGAGGCGAGGCCATGGAGGGATTTGAAAACAAGGATGAGAAATTTGAAATCAAGGCGTTGCTCAATGTAGATCGGCAAGCACAGGAATGATGGGTGAATGGGACTTGGTGCGTGTTAGGACACGGGCAGCCGAGTTTTGAATTACCTCAAGTTTGCGTAGGGTAGAACGTGGGAGGCTTGCCAGGAATGCGTTGGAATAGTCAGGTCTAGTGGTACAAAGACATGGAAGAGTGTTCCAGCAGCACGAGCTGAAACAGGGGTGGAGATGGGTGATGTTACGAAGATGAAAATAGACGGTCTTAGCTATGCCGTGGATATGTGGTCAGAAGCTCATTTCTGGGTCAAATGTGACACCAAGGGTGCGAACAGTCTGGTTCAGCCTCAGACAGATGCTAAAGAGAAAGATGGAGTCGGTGGCTAGAGAATGGCATTTGTGGCCGGGACCAGTACTGGAAGGTGGACAAGCAATCTGACACTTAAAGAGACAGGGGAGGGGTCGAGAGAAGTGGTGGTGAGGTAGAGCTGGGTGTTGTGGATACATGTGAAAATTTATTGTGTTTTTGGATGATGTCGCCGAGGGGCAGCATGTAGTGAGAAAAAGGAGGGGGACGAGAATAGATCCTTGGGGGACAACAGAGGTAGTGATGTGGGAGTGGGAAGAGAAGCCATTGCAGGTGATTCTCTGACTATGATTAGATTGATAAGTATAGAGCCAGGTTAGTGCAGCCCCAACCAGCCGGGCGATGGTGTAGGGGCGTTGGAGGAGGGTGGAGTAGTCAACCGTGTCAAAGGCTACAGACAGGTCGAGAAGGATGAGGGATAGGTTATCTTTGTCACAGTCACAAGTGATGGCATTTGTGACTTTGATAATAGCCGTTTCGATACTGTGGCAGAGGCGGAAACCTGATTGGAGGTATTCAAACATGGAGCTCTGGGAATTGTGGGCATGGATCAGACAGGTGCTAGTCAAAAGGAAACACTTATTAAAAATGTGGTATATGTCATCTGAATTTACAATTAATAATCCAATTATATGCACACACTATAGAAAAGTTCAGTTAAAGAATTAGTTGAAGCTACACAATACAAGGAAGTATCATTCATAATATCATCATAGGCGGTCCCTCGAACGAGGATGACTTGCTTCCACGAGTTTCGATGAAGGACCCGATGTTCCAGTCCTCAACTCCAATTGAGGGGGTGGAAGATGCCTGTGCGTGAATTTTTTTTAAACGTGCGGTGACCGTTGCACACCAGCCACCACATGGGCTTGACAGAGCTCGGTCTTGGTTCAGTGGCAAGGATTAACCAAGATGACTGGAGACCTGCTCTGCTGCACGGACCTAGCGCGCACACATATCGCAGCGTGAGCTGGTCCGTGCTGCCCCTGGGCCCTCGGCTCTTCTGGGACCCGTACCCTCATCTGTCGTACCTCCGCCACGATCTCTCACCGCTCCCTCCGCCACAAACATTCATCGCATCTCACCACAAGCACTCGCCGCTCATCCTTCCCACTCCTCTGTACCTGGGTCCTGCCGATGTTCTTGCCCACCCTCCAAAACGGCGACCAGGGTTTTGATGACGTCACCCAGTCGCCCATCTCAAATGCGTTGCACACTTGGAGCAGCTCGCGCTGGAGGTTGAAGTGGTATGCCGCTCCAGCTCTTTTACTTCCTGACCTGCGGAGCTGTTCTCTCGCAGGTCAGGGGGCCACGATGTTCCAGGGCCCAGCGCTCCAGCTCTTTTGTAGCTCGACCTGCGGAGTTGTTCCCTCGCAGGTGGGGGGTCACAATGTGGTATTCCTCCCCTTCACCTGTGGCCCTCGGCAGACATTCTACTACAGATGCTGCTGTGGCTCTATTCATGGCATGCTCGAGTAGGGGATGTTCGGAAGGTCACACGATAGATACAGACAACAAAGGCCATTCAAACGACTGTGGCTCATCCGTGTAGAAGGGTCTTTCTCCCCATCACAGAATTCAATTGATTCGATGACTGTTAACCTTTACTATTCTACCCAGAAATCCACTATGTTGATCTTGGGTCAAGAAAAACTCTCAGTTCTAAATCTCATGTTCTATTATTACAGTTTAATTTGAAGTAACATTTTAGATATAAGTTCTTCAACATTGCCCATCAATCATTTACTTTCAAGACTGAAAAGTCCCAAGTTTCTGCAGTCTTTCCTCTTAAGTCATTGCTCGGATGTTAGGGATCGCTACAGTCTTCAGAAATTGAATACCTTGCTTGCGTCTCAGTGACAAGAACTGGGCACAGTATTCGGTTGTGGTCTGAGCAGAGCATGACTTCCCGACTTACATTCTGCTCATTTAACTATACAGTTCAGCATTCAATTTGCATTGTTGATTGTTGCTGCAGTGACTGAACATGTTGGGTGTCAAAGGCACCAAAACAACTGGCTGGGATTCAATGTTATCCCCTCTCCAACAACAATTATTGGAAAACAGGGTAAGCCCAGCTTTAACCCACAAAGTGAAAGATCATGACATTGTCCAACAACATTTTTATCCTCTTTGAATAAGAAAATACCTGGCATAACTGAAAAAAGCACATTGTGTTGGGAAATAACAGCACAGACCCTCCCTAATGCGAAACTCCTACAGACCCTCAGGAAAAATTAATAGCACTGGTGTAAAAGGAACAGCCATCCAAGGGATCTTCCGAAATAGAACTCCTTGTTCAACCAGCGGAAATGGTTATATTATGAAACCTAGGAGGCGAAATTGCCCCTTTTTATACCCCCTTTAGCGGCTGTGGGGCAATAACGAGGTGCAAGACCGCTTTTGTCCGGGGGAGGGCGGCATTACTGCAGTTAGCGGCCCGAGCAACCGTCAATGATGTTATTGCCGTGCTCGCCGACCCCTCACCTTCCCCCGGCCGACCCCTTAACGCCCCACGGGGTTGGCGCGGGCAGATGTCAACGCCAGCTTCGCAGGTCGTGAAGCTGACTGATAGCTGCTCTCGAAGCAGTAATTAAAGGGGAGGGCCCCAGGCGCTGATCTTTTTTTGTCAGCCGGCTCTCGGGTCGGTTCGACGATGGTGGCCCTAGCATTGTGCAGCTTGGCACTCCTTCTTGGGTGCCAAACTGTTGGCCTGGTCGCTGTCTGCCCTAGTGACCCAGTGGTGGCCATCCAAGGCCATGCAGAGTGTGCAGCGGTCCTTCCTCCCCTTTAATCAAAGGGGAGAGACATTGAAGCGAGTCAGCACTGCTGACGGATGCTGACAGTGCCCAGTGGTGCCCCGGAACCCACCTCTAAAGGAAGTGGAGTGCAGGAGATTGCGCTCCGCTTCCTTTCAGGGCATAAGGGCAATTCCATGCCGGGCACTAAATATCCTGGACCCAGAAGGTTACCGCCCCCAATCGGGGCACAGGAATACTTCACCTTCCTATTGTCCCTGTAAGCAATGAAATATTTGACAACTTTAAGCACCTTAAAAAAAAATTATTTGAAATTAAAAATACAAGTTCGAAAAGAGATTCTGATGTTCCTGAAATGTGAGGCTAGGGAGGTTTCTCTAACAGGAGTGTACATAAATACAATGCTGGATCAGAAGGAAAATTCAATTAGATATTATTTAGATGTGGAAATAATAGCAGTCATAGCAGTGCTTGCATTTATATAGTGCCAGGCAACGAGAGATGAAGAGGGTGCAATACATAACCATGAAAAATGCAGTATTAACCTATTAATCCATGATGTCTCTGTTGTGTAGCAAAGCCATTTAGGAAGCTACTGAGCAGACTGATCGGTTACACTGCTTTGTAACTGACCATTGTAACATGAAAATGCTCCAGGGTAATTTGCTGTGTTAGCCTGGGGCACTTACAATTCTCGGTAATCAGTGTTCAGATGCTAGGGAGTAGAAAATGGTTGTGGCAGACAAGGGTCATTGAACGTTTAGTAAAGAACATAATATTAAAAAAAAATGTAAAACTGCAATGGTAACTTCTGTAGTTGCAACTTTGCTGACTAAAGTAACTGAGAATTATTCATTATTACTGCATAAATAAATGTAGACAGATTCTTCATACAGTGTGTTCCTCCGTAAGAGTTAAAGAACATTCATAAGTAACAATAGAATTGTGCTTTCAAAAAAAAATCAAACATTAAATATAAAGTATCAGCTTACTGCTCCAGTCTCATCCCGTAGTGTTGAGATTCTCCCACTCAGCAAGCTGGAACAAAAGCAGTTGGCAGTGAATTAGTATGAAGGTCAGTGCTTTGGCTAATATGAAAAGAAACTGTTCAACAATTTTGGACAATATATACTAGTTTATATCGAGGATGAACTGCCCACTGGAGGTTTCAAATATGCCCATTAAACACATCGAACTAACTTTCCGTGAAAATGCTGAATAATCAATGGTAAAAAGGGTCCTAATAGAGCCAGAGCAAAATACGGCAAATGTTGGAAATTTGAAATAAAACAGAAAATGCTGGAAACACTCAGTCGGTCCAGTAGCATTTGTGAAGAAAGTAAAAAGGTTAGGTTAGGTTAACCTTTAGGTCGATGACCTTTCGTCAGAACCAGAAGATATTACACATCTATAATATTTGTTTCTAATGAAGGGTCATAGACCTGAAACCTTAACCTCACCTAATCTTTCCTTCTAGATGCTGTCTGATCTGCTGAGCCTTTCCAGCAGTTTCCTTTCATTTCCTATCATTTCCTATTAGAACAGATTTAGTACAATTTACATTTGAGGATGTTTATTACAATCAACCCAGTGATGTAGTAATATAAAACTTCCAAGTTGTATTGCACGCTCTGACTGTTGAATAATGATCACTGGGTAACTAAACAAACCATTACCATAGAGTCGGTGTCTGTATATCACAGTGTGCGCACATCGTGCTGGTCAAACACTAGAGTTTAATAATGGGCAATGTTAATTAAAAAAATTATGAATTCAAATTAAAATAACCCATTAGAACCAAAGGCCAGTTATAGTACAACATTTGCATCAATGTAAAACTGGGAATATTGGGCCCAATTTTAGCCATGACTTGCATCAATTTTTTTGGAGTAAGTTGTTTTTTCTGGCGTAAATTAAAAAATGCCATTTTCCCCCAAAGATTTGCTCCAGAGTAAGTCAGTTAGGTACGATTTTTGTTGGTTCAGTTTTTTTCCCCCAAAAGGGGGCGGTCCCAGACACTTACGCCAGTTTTGGCCATTTATGCTACTTTGGCCAGCTAAAACTTATTCCAAATCGACTTAGGTCAGCGTATGTGACCAGTTCTGAAAAACATGGCGGACAGTTAAGAATTCGGTGCAGGTTAGCACATTTAAAGCACCAAGACTTACAAAGCACTAAACAAAGCATAAAAATAAGCATTCAATAAAAAAAATACAAGGAAGCTTAGAGGACCTGCACCAAGACTTACAAAGCACTAAACAAAGGCCAAAAAGTAATAAGCAATCAATCAATAACAAATAAAAATTGAAGTCCTACCTTTATGCCAGAATCAAGTTTTTTTTTTTTTTTTAAAGTCTCCCCCCCCCCCCCAAAACACTCTCCCCTCCCCCCTCCCCATCAAAACACTCTCTCTCCCCCAATTCCCCTGATCAAAACACACTTTCTTCTCCCCCCCCCCCCCCCCCATCAAAACACTCTTTCGTCCCTTTCCACACCACAGATAGGGTGTGGCGAAGATCGGGGTGTCCCTTCGGCTGGGGATAGGGGCTGCGAGCATCGGATCCTGCTCACAGCCCGCAGGGAGGGCAGGAGCACGCGTGCAGACTTCACTGCGCATGTGTGCAGCTGCCGGCAGTGCTTTTTGCCTGTTGCTCCACCCCCACCACCATGGACGCCGCCCTGAGACACCGGAGAGTCAGCAGAGCAGGCAGGATGGAGCCACTTTTTTGGGGCGCCGTTTCCAGCGCGCAAAGTCGGCGCATTTAAGGTAAGTGCGCCGAAAAAAGGGCTTGGGGAAAATTGGGCCCCAAGTCAGCTCATCCATCTGATTACTGTAGTAAACTTCCAAGAGGTACTATTACACCGCTTGGGCTTTCTACCAGCTGCAACACAATTACATTAGAAAAAGTAAAAATAAATCCAAACTCAAAGGGAATTTATTGGAAGATGGATAGGAGTAACAGGCAGGAGAATTGGCAATACAGCTAAGGTCTAAAGTTGGTAATGGTAATGTTCAGACTAGAAGGCAAGATGAGACACTGTTCCTGAAATTTGCTATATCAGGACTGCCCCTCAACTTAACCTGCATATATGTTTGAAAAAAATACACGGAGAAATATCACTAATCTATGGCTAAGTCTCACCAGGATCTTCATTTGATTTACAATCTATGAAAAAAATAACAATCAATACTGCATTGTATAAAATTGATTTATGAACAATAGATGAACAGCGAAAGCAACTTTAATCATGGTAAGAACAGCATTAAACAGTCTGATGTAATAACATCATCGTGTTCTTTGGGATGCCAGTTCAAATTGCCAATATTTTAAAAATACATTGAGAAAAAATACAGGCAATTTGTTTTTTCCTAAACAATAAACTTTTGGGTCATTTCAAGCTGTTCCCTGAACTATAGCAGTAACTGTAAAGCTTTTAGGAGAATATAGTAGCCTAGCTAAAAGATGCCACTCCAATTGAATAAATATTAAAAAGTGGGTATGGATGTGGTCTATACTACATTGTTCTGCAAACAACATTTAAACTCATTTTACTTTTGATAAATTTCTTTTTTAATGGTGGTAGCTAATTAAAATATCAATATAAATTTCTGGAATTGTTGATGCAATCCAAAAAATGCAACCTATTTACTGGGCAACTGTATTACCCGACAGTTGTGTAGTCACTTCTTTAGTCTTTGAAACAATCTAAAAGGACCCAAGGGAAAAAACAAATAGCAAGTTTTTTCCCCTCTCTAGGATATCATTCCAGTTTACCATTAAAGAACATGATAATGCTATCATGTCAGCCTGTTCAATTGCGTTCTCAACACAGTTAAAGCTGATTTTCTTCATTGCTGCATCTTTTTTCTTACATTTATAATACATTTATTTTTATAGCTCATATTTCCAACTTAGTCTACAAACGTTCTTCAACTTACAGAATGAACTAAGTTTTAAAACTCAATCTTACCTGGAGAAAAAGGAGTCTGGAATCCACATTAGTGTTTGTCTTGAGGTGCTGAACCTACAACCACAAAAAAAAAGTTTTATTTTGTACTGTACCAATAAATTTAAGACATCAAACTATTTATAACTAAATAGCAAATGGCTTTCCAGATTCCCCATACCGAACTGCACCATTTTTCAATCTATTTTCTTAAGTTTTTACCACCGAACAATGATACAAATCTGGGTTGTCTTGCAATTACATTCCTTAATTTTAATCTCTCGCCTTAATAAAAGAAACACAGTGGGTAGAGGCCCAGGCGGATGGATGCCTGTCAACTGTTCAAGTCTCTAGATCATATTGTTTACACTCAGATACACACTCACACTTCATTAGCCTTCCATTCACTGTATAGGGTTTTCTTTTTACATTTGAGATGAGATTACTGTTTGCCTGTCACTCGCTGATTCTGTTTTTCCACCCACAATGTATGTTTTGGTACATAGTTTTATTCCCTACTTTTTGCATTTTACTGGAATATTAATTGTAAAAGAAATGTCACTGATGGCCAGAACACTGCATGTGGCTACTGATAAATCATCTTCTCAATGAAAGCACAAAATTAACCACTACAATGTTACAACATTTTAATATGTAACTTATTATCAGAAACCTATACAGAGAAGAAAATGGCATAACACCATTAAAACAGGTCAACTATTTATTTTTCATTTTCCACTGTATTTTACTAGGTCTGAAACATACAACTCAGAAGTTGCATATCAACACATTGAATATCAACAGCCCTAGTCTGTAATACACTCCATTGTAATATGCTGACTAAGCTGCATTGTTTACATTTGTGCAAAGGTTAGCATCGATGGAAACTACATTGTACAACTTAGGTGTAAAATTGTCCAAATTAACTAAGGCAAGGCCACCTTGAGAAAGTAGTCTAACTAGGCTTTGGATTCACAGCAGATTCATTATTTTTAATATTTTTAGTATCAACAGACTGTCCCATTGTCAAGTACACATGCACAGAGCTCTATTTCCCCAGCCAGAGATGGCAAACAGCCAACAGTGTAACTCAGATATGGCCATCGAGCATTGCTTCCAGCAGATACCAGTCACAAGCCATAGCGGGTACAACTGCATGGTAATATTTAGTGAACAGGATCTCTACAACATTTTGGAATGGCTTGGTAGATGTAAGATTATCAACCGCAAGGGGGCTGGAGACTGAATCTCAGCTTCAACAGACACATTTTGGCAAGTGGGGGAGGAGGAACTCCTCCCAGTAGACAATTCCTGGCTGGCATCAACAGTGACTTGCAGAGATGTCTAAATCCAAACTTAACGATTCTGCCAGCTCCAGAAGGCATGTGGTATCAGGCTAAGCATAATAAGAACTGAATGGGAGGAAACCATGTGTGGCGGGGAATAGATAGATATATTACACATTTTAAAGTTTTATTCACATGACTACACGTGGGAGGGAATTGAGAAAAGTATCCAGGAAAATTGTTCAATGTAGCAGAGGGTTGCAAATAGAGGGGATTCACTGATGCTATTACATGCAGTCAGTGTTGCAACAAATTTTGTGTTTATACGCTAGTCTTTTGTTTTGACTGTCCGTTCACTGGATAACTTCATAGGTTGTAGTTTTGGCTCTTCTAGTTGCAGAATCAGAAAGCCATGGGTTTACTGCTCTGCCCCAGGATAAGAGCCGTGTAAGTGCAGGGAGCAGGCATGTAAATGCCAATCTCTGGTGATCCAAACTAGACATGTACCAGGGTAAAAATACATCGAGTTCCCAATGCTGCCTATGTGGCGAGGTAGCCAGAGGTGAACAACAGCGAGTTAGCGAGAAAGATCAAAGGCGCATTTAATTTCAAAAAGCTACCCCTGCACTACGGGAGAGGGACATGAACATGGACAAATAAATACAAACCGCTTCTTAAAAAAAGTTTTTATACGATCAAGGCCATTAGACTGGATTGTGTACCATATAGTTTGGGAGTGCAGAGCTAGCTGATTGCAGCTAGGCCAGCTGTGGGAATACAAATGCCTCAATGTTCCTGGATTAGGGAGGATTATTTGTAAACTTTTGAGTAAAGGCTGTCGGCACATGCTTTGTATCCCAACAAGCATAAATAGGGGTAATGAGAGAACATCAGGGGGAAAACTGGAAAAAGGTGAGAGGAAACACTAAGACAATGATGCTGTTTTCTCAAATGTTATATCCAGCATGCAAACCAACAACTACAGCTGCAGAACTGAGTTGATGCAAGTGGATCCCTCCAATTGCCCTTCCCCCTTCCTTGGTAATGATATGAAATACAATGATAGTGTTTTACTAATGGTACTCTTTACATAAAATTGAAACCAACCACAGTTCCAGAGTTATTCCCTCCCCCTCCATGAATAAACAGGAAATCCACAATTTACATCACAGCATCAAACTTATTTTTGCTGGCAATAGAGGTGTGTACCAGTCTCATGGTCCATTAATAAAGTGTAAATAAATGTTCCTATTAATTGCCCTATATTTTAAGTTGTCAATGCTAATCAAGTGATACAGAAAAGTCTCAAAACATGCTCTTTGTTATCTTAATCTTGCAGGAGAAACCAGCAGAGTAAGAAATATATGCTTGAATTCCTATCAGCCCGCCAGCGCTCGATCGCCGCCCAAAAGACCGCCAAGATTGGGAAGATTATCGCCGGCGAAAACGACCCCTCCAAAAATAAAAAAATCCATTGAGCAAAAAACCTGGGCCTTGCACCCACATTCTGGGTGAAAAAGTGCAATTTAGGGTCGATTGGGCGGTTCGTAAACAAAATGGGCGAAAAATTTAAAAATCAATAAAAATTTACCCCGAGGCTTGGGCCTAACACCAGAAAAACAATAAAAATGATTTTTCAAAAAACATTAACTAAAATAGCAAAAAAAATTCCCAAGACACTTTGGGCCCAAGTTTCGGCCCGAGTTGCTCCTGTTTTTTTGGAGCAACTAGTTTAGAATGGAGTATCTTAGAAATTGCAATTCTCGGCATTTAGTTTGCTCCAGTTCTAGTCAGTTAGAATAGTTTCAGTTTGGAACAGATTTTTTTTCCCCAAAAGGGGGCGTGTCCGGCCACTTACGCCCGTTTTGAAAGTTTAGGCAGTGAAAACTTACTCCAAACTAACTTAGAATGGAGTAAGTGTAGATTTTTGTATGCTCAGAAAAACCTTGCCTACACTTAGAAAATCAGGCATAGGTTACAAATCAGGCGTAAGGAATGGGGGGGGGGGGGGGTTTAAAGGGAAGTTTACAACATTAAACATTTCAGTTTTACAAATAAAAAGCAATCATCAATAATAAATGATAAATACATCAATAAATCCAAAAAAAATAATTTAAAAAAAAATGTTCTACTCACCGACTGCAGCACCGGGAGCCCTCCACCAGCATGCTGGGACGCCTCCCCACCGCCATCCCCACCCCCCAAAATGTGTGTGTCTCTCTCTCTCTCTCTCACTCTCTGTCTGTCAGTGTCAGTCTCTGTCAGTGTCTATGTGTTTCTGACAGCGAGGGGAGGGAGGAAAGGACGAGGAAGAGAACGAGGGGAGGGGAGGGAGGAAAGGACGAGGGGAGGGGAGGGAGGAAAGGAGGAGGGAGGGGAGGGAGGAAAGGAGGAGGGGAGGGAGGAGAAGGAGGAGGGAGGGGAGGGAGGGAAGAGAGGGGAGAGGGGAGGGAAGAGAGGGGAGAGGGGAGGGGAAGAGAGGGGAGAGGGGAGGGAAGAGAGGGGAGAGGGGAGGGAAGAGAGGGGAGAGGGGAGGGAAGAAAGGGGAGAGGGGAGGGAAGAAAGGGAGAGGGGAGGGAAGAGGGGAGGGAAGAAAGGGGAGAGGGGAGGGAAGAAAGGGGAGAGGGGAGGGAAGAAAGGGAGAGGGGAGGGAAGAAAGGGGAGAGGGGAGGGAAGAAAGGGGAGAGGGGAGGGAAGAAAGGGGAGAGGGGAGGGAAGAAAGGGGAGAGGGGAGGGAAGAAAGGGGAGAGGGGAGGGAAGAAAGGGGAGAGGGGAGGAAGAAAGGGGAGAGGGGAGGGAAGAAAGGGGAGAGGGGAGGGAAGAAAGGGGAGAGGGGAGGGAAGAAAGGGAGAGGGAGGGAAGAAAGGGAGAGGGGAGGGAAGAAAGGGGAGAGGGGAGGGAAGAAAGGGGAGAGGGGAGGGAAGAAAGGGGAGAGGGGAGGGAAGAGGGGAGGGAAGAAAGGGGAGAGGGGAGGGAAGAAAGGGGAGAGGGGAGGGAAGAAAGGGGAGAGGGGAGGGAAGAAAAGGGAGAGGGGAGGGAAGAAAAGGGAGAGGGGAGGGAAGAAAGGGGAGAGGGGAGGGAAGAAAGGGGAGAGGGGAGGGAAGAAAGGGGAGAGGGAGGGAAGAAAGGGGAGAGGGGAGGAAGAAAGGGGAGAGGGGAGGGAAGAAAGGGGAGAGGGGAGGGAAGAAAGGGGAGAGGGGAGGGAAGAAAGGGGAGAGGGGAGGGAAGAAAGGGGAGAGGGGAGGGAAGAAAGGGGAGAGGGGAGGGAAGAAAGGGGAGAGGGGAGGAAGAAAGGGGAGAGGGGAGGGAAGAAAGGGGAGAGGGGAGGGAAGAAAGGGAGAGGGGAGGGAAGAAAGGGGAGAGGGGAGGGAAGAAAGGGGAGAGGGGAGGGAAGAAAGGGAGAGGGGAGGGAAGAAAGGGAGAGGGGAGGGAAGAAAGGGGAGAGGGGAGGGAAGAAAGGGGAGAGGGAGGAAGAAGGGAGAGGGGAGA